>NC_088246.1:23382487-23407487 GCF_036013445.1 Caloenas nicobarica | reverse complement strand
GAGAAACATTTTTGTCCCCTTTTCTCTTTCTCTTCTTCCTTATTTAAATTATGGGGATGGGAACAAGCTACAACATGTTGGCTGCTGTGAGCTCATAGGCATTAACATTCCAGGGCTTGAGAAGTGACTTACCAACCCCCTACAAGGAGGGTAAGGTATCTCACAGTTTCTATAAGCTGAGAGCCTGCTGAGAGGTCACTGTGATAACATGACATCCCATGGCATCTGCCTCTGTACAGGCCTAGTGATTGAATTTAAGATTTTTTTTTTTTACTTCAGTAGGCTGACTAAAACCCAGAATGATTTTCCATTTGTATACTCGTCTACAATAAAATGTATGATGAAACTCTTGCTCCCTTTAGTACACAATCATATTTTTTATGACTGTTGTTTCATGAGAAGTATTAGTCAATTTAAAATAGAAACAGTAGAGTAGACTGTAAAATTAGAGGAATTTTTACAGATATTATATTCTTAGATTTTAATTTTTAAATTTCAGTTATAGTAATAAATTTAAATTCCAATTGGCTGTAGTTAAATCGAATGCAAAATTTGTTTTAAACATATGTTTTTAATATTTTATTATCATTCATATTTTATGAAAGCCATTATTTTATTCTTAAAACAATTATTAAGAAGTTACTGGTTTATGTTATGATTTTACCATTTTATGTATTTTCTTATTTTACTCTTTACTGCCTCCTTTGCACTGTTAACACTGTGCTGCCACTCAAATGCATTTGCTGTAATTAAAGACGTTTTCAGCACAGTTCTATTTCCACTTTCAGTTTCGATACTCTGACTGGTGGGATAAACTCCTCATGGTGCTTGGCACTACCATGGCCGTACTCCACGGAGCAGGTCTCCCTCTCATGATGATCGTCTTTGGTGACATGACAGATAGCTTCATTACTTCAGAAAACATCACTTATCCAGGTAAGAACTGCTGTAGCTCCTAGTTAGTGCAATTGAAACATAGCTTTTTTTGCTACAAAAAATGAGGGCATTTGGGAAAAACTAAAGGGTAGAATAGCAGCTTGCTTCAAGCTGTTTCTTCCCAGGGAAGCACTTCGCTCCTGTGCTGTGGGCCAGATATGTCACTGGTCCACTCACTACGGTGAGAAGAAACAGGGCTTTAATTTGACCAGTTTCATATGTCCTCCAACCAGTCTCCTGTGCTATTACAAACGGTTCACTAATTAACTGAAATGCCAGATTTAAAGGAAAAACTTTAAAGAATTTCAATTAATGTTAAGGAATTAAATAAATGCATGAATGAGAAACAGTGAAAGAAACAAAGGTAAAATGCGTTGTGCTGTGTCTTGAAATCAGAAGCTGTTACTGAACAAAACTAAATATGTAAACTAAAATATGTAATAAAGTCTCAGTTATTAAAAAAAATCAGGTGAAATCAATATATAACCCAGCACGAAAGTTATTAGATATTTCAATATTTACTAACTGCTGTGTATTTTAGAAGGATATTAAAAGTGTCCCAAAGACTATGATTAAAGGTCCACTTATTTGAACCAAAAAAAAAAAGAGTTCCTAATACAAGCCTACTTCTGTCATTTGAACAAGAAATCTCATTCAACCATGAGGTCTGTTTCCCTAAAGAACACTTTCTCACCTCTAGAGTAGAGAAAGTTCTTCCAATGTAACTTTATTCTATTTGTGTGACTTAAATGTAAAATTCTGATCTTGAATTATAAAAAAATGTAGGTTTTAGAGAAATGTATTAGGAAGTAAAAGAAGATGATCCTGGGC
Source organism: Caloenas nicobarica (assembly GCF_036013445.1). NCBI lineage: Eukaryota > Metazoa > Chordata > Aves > Columbiformes > Columbidae > Caloenas > Caloenas nicobarica. The sequence goes on along the minus strand of NC_088246.1, from coordinate 23,405,720 downwards.
TACATGACTCTATTTCTCCTGAGATTAGCAAATGAGTTTCAGACTGATACAAGGATGAGATTATCAGAAAAATTGCTTTTCTGCTGCTGAGTTTGAGCATATAAACTACCAGACTTCAAAAAGATGCACCAGAGAGCCCCTTTTGTCCAAATACCACCACCTTTCTCCTTTTCTTCTAAAATGTTGCTCACGCTACCTGAATGTGGAATTTTCCAAACTTCTCCAAAGACCTCTGTGGTGTTTCCCACAATCTCCCCAACACCAGTTTGCTCCTTGACAGAGAAGTAGACAAAGTACAGAGGGCAAAGAGCTGAACGCTGTATTCATGTTGCATGGTTCAGCCAAATGCTCTTCATTAAAGAGCATTATGCTTATTTTAATTACCTAACTTACCTGTCAAGCATTGATTTCATAAAATCATAGAATCATTTTGTTTGGAAGAGACCCTCAGGATCATTGAGTCCAACCATAACCTAGCCTAACTCTAGCACTAAACTATGTCCCTAAGAACCTCGCCTTTTGAACACCTCCACTCTCTCTGAATATTTGGACAAGAATCACTGTTATCGATCCACAGAGGTATAATTATATTCCTCAAAGCATCCCCAAAAGAGTCAAATTCTTCAGTGTCTCTGAAGACCTCTGTCTTGTCATTTGATTTCTACTAAGCAGTATGTGCACTGGGAAACTAGTCTAGGTTTAAATCAAGTGTAAATATAAAGTACTGTATCTAATTCTGAAAAGTTGTTATGATCACTTCCGACTGCAGAGCCAAACCAGAACAAGGCACATTTATTCTGGAATTAAAGTGCAATATGCACATTCCGGAATTGTTCATTTCTGATTAGCTTCACATACAGATGAATTCTTATACAAGTTAATTACACCTTTAACCTCTGGAAACAATAATTAATTAAATAAAAATGTGGCCCCTGGACACTAAGAAGGAAGCACCTAATACCATATCTATTAATTTTCTGAACTTTACTTACTTAGGAATATACATTTGTAAGTAGTCCAGAGCACTATTAAATAAGGTGAGTTTTATATCACCAGTGTATTGTTTTTATAAATATTCATTAAATCAGCACACATTCCAGAGCAAATACTGTATTTCAAATGCGGAATTCAGGCTAGCAATCGTAGAGTAGCTGAATTTAACTATTTTTTTAACTGCGTATTATATTACAGGTAGAATGTTCACTTCTGCCTTCAGAAAATGCTTTCTAATTTGTTGCATAGCTCCAGTTCCCTTCAACATGGGCAGGGGCTAGGTAGGGTGCTAGGTAGCTGACTGCCCTTAATCTTCATTCATCATTGCTGGGATAGGAGTTTACAGAAGGAATTACTGTCATGTGATTTAATAAAAACAAGCTTTTCTCTAATTTTCTCTTTAGAAAATTTTTCTTTATTGAACTATACGTCAGCGAACTTTTCTATAGAAGATTTTTCTTATGCTCTGATGGGACTGTTGGAAGAAGAAATGACCAGGTAATAGGAAGATTGTCATTCACTTCATGGCTATTCTCTTCTTGTAATAGGGCAGCTATCCTCTAAAGATTGTTCTAATATTTATCCCAAGATTAATCTTGCTATAAATATTTAGTGCAACTGAAGGAATTCAGGTTTTGTTATGTTTTTAGGCAAACACCATTGTATGAGTCAGGAGCATCTTCTATTTTCCTACTGTAATCCCAATCTGTGCCAGATGGCTCCAGCAAACCTACAACCTTTCTGCCAGAAGCTCAGAGAGAGGGTTATTCCTCTTCTCATGGGTCAGGATAGCTCCTTCTCCTCCCATGCCAGTTCTCATGCCTTTCTCTCCATACGTGCTCCTGCTCCTGCTCTTCCTCCCTGCACACATCACTCCCTCCTCCTCCTCCCCTCGCACTCTCCGGCTCCTGTTTTGCCACCAGCCCTGCCTGCTTGGCAAGATGACTTCTCCCGTTCCTGCCACAACCTTCGCCTTCACTGTTTTTCCTTTTCTCTGCTGCTTTCCTTCCTCTCGCCATAGGTAACCACCATAACAGAGGAAGGCACAGTCCAATGCACGACTGGCTGCCACTGACCTGGTCCTGAGGCAGGTCCCGGGTGCAGGATCTCTCACGCTTGAGCAAGGGCTGTCCCAGCTCCGCAAGGGTTTCTACAGAGCTCCCTCATTTCCTCCTCTTTGGCTTTCTCATTTCCATCAAAACCGCAAATGTGTTAACTGATGCATAACAAATTCCCTAAAATGTTGGAACTGATCACATGCAAAGCCCTCAAACTACTTTATGTTCTCCGCAATTAAATGGCACTAAATCAGTTAGCAAAGTCAACTAATTACTTACAATCTCTGAACTACATTTTTTCTATCAGTTTATAAAGTTTTTAAAGGACAGTACCCTGGACACCCTAGTAACTGTATGAAAACTGTGAATACTGTTTTTACATTACTCCATCAGCTAGTGAAGTTTGTATCCAGTTTTATGAAAAAAAGTGAAATGAAATTTCCTGGAACTCACGAGAACCTACTCCCTTTCCTCCTCTCCTGTGCAAAGCTCTCAACATCAAAAGCTCATGATACCTTCTTAGGCAAGCCATTTATTCACTCCATGTTCTTACTGCACAGGATCACATGTTAAAAATGTGTTGATAATAAGTGAAATTCTGAAAGACATCCCTTAAAGACAAACACCTTGTAGTCTATTGGAAATAAAGCAAATGAGAGTATTATGAAGTCACACATGACAGAGTTTCCATTTAATTACCAGTTTTTCAGATAATAATGATTGCCATTGGGAAGGTAAATCAGGTACTTTTTGGTACCCTTTACTTTTAGAAGGACAAAGAACAGACAGCGAAGTTGAGACATGCCAAATTTTAAAGTGATAAGAGAAATGCTTTTTATATAATGCCCAACAAACCTGCAGAGCTCATAACTAAAAGATATAAATTAGGCCAAGAACTTGCTATGTATTTTTAACATTTTCTGATTGGACAAAATTGAAATAGGGACTGAGATGCGACAGATGGGCAGATTAAACTGTCTAACTGACAAGATGTTTCATGTTAATCTAATAATGTTTTTTCACAGTCCTCTAAGGTGTTAAGCACCAGCTAATTTCAGAGACAGGCTGTGGGGACACATGGTGTCATCGTCTGAGCAGTTTCCAGGTTTATGGTTGGAGAAGGGTTGTTTCTTTTTCTTACACTCTCTACCTATACACCATCTCTTCTTTTGTCATCCTTTGCCCTTTCCAGGTTTTCCTTCTGCTTCCACTTTTTTTAAGCCCTATCTCCTCTTTCTTCATGGTCCCTTTCTGAAATGGAAAGAGAACCCTAATCTTTTTGTTCAGCCTCACAGAAGAGTACTTGTTTTGTAAGTAAGCTGGGAGGGTCTGTTCCTTGAAGGGATATGAGACCACAGATGGCAAATTCTACTCTTGTTGGACAAACCCCACTGTGTAGGGCAAGAATCAAGAATTCTTGATACAAAAATTATGTGGCTCAATTCTGGAACTGGAATAAAAATCTAAACATTAGGTATATTTGTCATGCAAAAAAGCTGGCAAAATCAGAACTATACCTTTCTTCACAATTGAAATTGAACAAATAATTCACAATGACTTATTTTTCTTTTCTAATTAATTGTTACTAATGATATTGTAAAATAACCATAATTAATAGAGATTTTGAACTAAAATTAAATTAATTCCATTGTGTTTTGGCATAAACTAAATGTTTGAACAAATGCATAAATTCAGGGTTTTTTCCCAAGTTTTGCTGCCTTTTGTAACTTTTTCATTATGCTGGCTATGATTAAGAACATTCAGCTTCTCATTTAAGTTATTAATAATATATAATTTTTTCAGTCTAAATATGAAATATTTTGTTTAATTGCAATCACAAAACATCTTTGGCATTCGGTTGTAACAAAAGTACTTAGAATAGTGTTTTGTTGGGTTGGGGTTTTTTTTTGTATTTGCAGAGCTTTATTTTGTTGTAATTGTATGAACAGTACCTAGACATTAATTTGTTAATTTTTCCTTAGGAATGTACACAATCTTAAAAACTAAACTAACATTTCTCAAAGACAACTAAACAAAACAGTTTAATGATGATAGAATCAAACAATTAAAATTCAATGTCACTGTCTTTACTTCATTAAATGAAAGTGGATATCCTGAATCTAACTTACTTTTGCTTTTATATCAATTAAGCATTTTTAAAATACCTGTCTTAATTTTCATTCACTGTGGGAAGTGTTTCTAAGAGTAAATATGCCATTTGAAACTTGCTTTTTTACTTTGATGCCTTCATGGATTTTGAGACATTACTTTTTTTTTTTTACTTTACAGAAGTTGTGATATAAGTTAGCAAGATGATTCTGAAAGAACTTTAAAAATATTCATTTTAGTGAAGATAGAGAAATGGCAGCTAGCCCTATTTGGAATAGAATTAATTCAGTTTCCAATCTTTTTGTTTTCTTTCAGATATGCATATTATTATTCTGGAATAGGAGCTGCTGTTCTTTTTGCTGCCTACATGCAAGTTTCATTTTGGATGCTGGCTGCTGGCCGGCAAATAAAAAGAATCAGACAAGAGTTTTTTCACGCTGTAATGAGACAGGAGATTGGATGGTTCGATGTAAATGATGTAGGCGAACTTAACAGCAGACTTGTAGAGTAAGTATTAAATATCAGTTAATTGCTGAGTATTAATTCTAATTATTGATAATCACTTGTAATACTTCCCTCAGAGCAATGTTATTTTATCTCACTAAACTCATCGGTAAGCTATGCTATTATACGGACCCTGAGATGTATATGGATCATCTAAATGGAGCCTGAGGAAGAGATGTTGGAGAACGCTGCTCCATGCCCTCTGTGGCTGCAAACTTGTAGCTGTGTTGAATTGCAGGTGTTGGAAATGCGACAGAGCACTGAAGAAGTGTACTGTATCCGAAGAGCTCATTTCTGCCTTTTCCACACTTCCTTATTTGTTTGGATATAATTTGGTTTTTTACAGTGACATCTCCAAGATTAATGAAGGAATAGGGGAAAAAATGGCAATGTTCTTTCAGGCAGTGGCTACCTTTTTCGCTGGGTTTATAGTTGGTTTTACAAAAGGCTGGAAATTAACACTTGTGATCCTGGCACTCAGTCCTGTTCTGGGATTCTCATCAGCTCTCTGGGCAAAGGTAGGCAAAAAGTGTGAGTTTTCATGCATCTTCGATGATCCCTTTTGGTATCTGTAAGACTTAAAAATACAAACTAGCTCTCAGCGAATTTAGACCTTGCCCACACACAGAAGGGTGTGAATAGGTGCATGACGACACTGGTGCAGCTGAGGAAGGGCAATCCCTCCACCATGGACTCAGCTATACTGATTCAAAGTTTACCTAAGCATAACATACCCTGCTATGAAAGGGTAAACAAGCGGTACCTTTGCCTTCTTCACTGGACTCCATGATAAGTACACCAAAATAACCCAGTACTGTCAGTAAAAATAAATAAATACAGAAATGAAGTAAAAGAGCACAGCTGCAGTCATTGCAGGTAACTGACAATGAGTTCAGGCAGGAACCTGCAGTAAATCAGGTTTCCTTTGATAAGGTCCATCTGTGGGCTCTGACCCCAAGCCGAGGAGGACATTACCCCCAGGGACATAACAGGGACACAGGCAGCCACACCTGGGCAGCCGGCACACCGCGAACCCTGCTCCGGGTTGTCCCTCTGCTGTTCGCTCAGCTGCCAATAACTTACTGAAAATAGCACTCCACAAGTGGATGCAGACCACTTGGAAAGAGACTTAATCCATAGAAATGTAATTGCTTTTGGCTAGGACTTTTAGAGGGGCATCGGGTTGTGGAGTACCAACTGGCTACTGAGTTTCCGTGAGACTGGCCAGCCTTGCCCTTTCAGCTAAGATGAAAATCCCAACCCTATTTAACATGTGCAGTCCCTAATACTTCATAGCACATGAGCGCTCTTCTATAACTTCGTCTTCAGCCTGCTGTGTGTTGGCAGCATGAGTGTTCCCATGCTCGTCGGGCAACTAAGTGTCCTGACACAAACCAGAACTGCCTGACGGTGGTGGTGCAAGTATTTCTAAGTGTAACGGATCTTAGTCAGCTCCTCTGGCTTTCCAAAACGATCAAAGTACAGAAGAGCTGAAAATACAATCTCATTTTTTGGCAGCAGATAACACGCATTTTTCTAGTTAATATATTTTATGCAATGCTAGCATTCTCATGATGCCCTTCGTCAAACTTCTGCTTCTACACAGATAATTTCTGCATTCACTAACAAAGAGCTAACTGCATATGCAAGAGCAGGAGCTGTTGCAGAGGAAGTTCTGGGAGCAATTCGAACTGTGGTAGCATTTGGAGGACAGAGAAAAGAAATTGAAAGGTGAGAATAAAGTTTCCATATGTTGGCTGTTTTTATAAGTGACATAAGAGATTTTGAATGCTTTTATATCTTTGCTGCTGACTTTTTTTTCTTTACTTTTTTATTAGCTTCAAAAAGCACCATAAAACATGCAGAGATGCAGTCCCTTCCCCAAAGAGAATATTGTCTTACAGGCCTCATACGCCGAATGAAAGTTGCAAGCAAAAAAGGCAGGCATGTGTCAAAAAAAGGCAATTATAAGACTAAGGTCACAAACCAAGGTCATGCACGTGTATTTATTCATATTATACTATGTAATGTAATTCTCGCTATCTTTTTGATCTTTTATCTAAAGATAACCAGCATGATGACAAATACTGGCAGGAGTTTTTCAAACTCAAAGGTCAGTAACAATTGCATCATTCACAGAAAATATGCACCATCCCCTGACTCGCTTCTCCATTTATGCTCCAGCTGCCACCACTGCCCAGTTCAGGCAGCTGAAAGAACTATTTTTTGCATGCCCAAGTCACTAAAATAAAGACAAACCATGAATTCTGAGATTGACTGAAGAATTCATGTTGTCAACTCGTGGGGTATTATAGCTCCCTGCTGAACATCACTGTCTTGCTTCAAATAGTTCCTTAACTTACTGTTCTTTTACTATTTTACAACTACTGTTTAATTAACAATTTATCCCATGGCTTTAGGATAAATTGGCATTAGATGGCACTAACAAAGTCCCAATGGTGTCTCACCTCTCTAGAAAAGGCAGTATTAAAGAAAAGTCATTGGGTTAATCCTTCACTTTCATAACCCATGACACATTTCATTTCTCATAATTTTGTATGATTTTACTTCATTTCCATTTATTTCTGATTTTATTGTTTTCTTAATGATTCGTTTGCAAGATTTATGTACTGTTTTTGTCAGGCTACAAGGCTGTAGTTTCTCAGGTTACTGTTTCTTTTTTAATACTTCAGTCCTGTGGCTCTGTTCACAAGTTGAAAATAATCACTAGAAGTCTTTACTACTGGACCAATGTTATGTTTGCCAGTTTATTTAATACTCTGAAACAAAGAGTCCATGGTCGCCATGAGAGGTACATTCCTTCCTTACTGCTTTCCCTCTCAGGTCAGATGTGGTAATTAAAATACCCTAGTTCACACTGGTCATCCTGCTTTGGCACTATGTATATTTGTGGGGGTTTTTTGAACTTGAAGTTGAGGATGAGCTACAGATTCAGAGCTATCCCCAGTACAATTATAATCTCAATGCTTTTTAATTTCTAAAAGCCATGAAACTGAAAACGTTTGTTCCAGGCCTTTTTTGTGCATGTCTGCAATTACTTTAACTGATTCAACCTGCAATCATTTTATCCCTGATTTTTATCTATAACTAGTTTTATCTTAATAGCCTTGAACTAATTTTGAAAAAATCTTCTTTTGTTTGTTCAGTGAGTATTTAAAGAAACTTCTCAGCTCTCACTTCCTGGAGCACATGGGTCATACAACTATTGTTGGCATTTGATTCTTTACTCTGTATTTATGATGTGTATCTCACAGTCACACACTTCAGACCGAATTGTTCTTTCTGTCCATGTCTAAATCCAATCTAGACTATGAGATACAAGCACCATCCCAAGAATATCTTTTATATTCATCATTAAAGAGATTTTGACATAAATTGATTTTCTCCATATCATCATTTCTCCTTTTTTTTTTACAATGAACTGCAACACTCATGCAACAGTTATCCCATCCTTGTTACCTTTATTTTTGATCCAATGCCAGTATTTTCTTTCTCTTGTTATTGATTCTTCTATTCTTTTAACATTGCTGTGCCTTCGTTAATCCTCCTATACATCAGAACTGGTTTTGGAATTTATGTGAATCTCTCCCAACTGTTACACTTTATTCCCTCAGAAAGTTTCTTCTCAATCCTAGATGCCTACTATGAGCTACTCAGATGAAGTCTGCACATCAAGAGGAGACATCTTTCAGCCAGTTCTTCCCCTAGCTAGGCACTGCTTACTTTTCTTCATAGCATCAGTAATATTCACTCACAGTTGGAAGATTCCACTGAAAATCCCAAGATTAAAGCTGTCTAATACCTCATCACAGCCTTTTCCACTCATCCAGGACTTGTTCTAGATAAAACTGATCAGCTCAACCTGTCACAACATGCAAGGCAGTCAAAATATTTTCTGCTCTTAGCAAGATCTTTCTCAGGATTCAATCCATGTTTACAAAAATATTTTCTATATCTTTGATGTATTTTATGGGAAATTTATAAATATACACAATGAAAGAAAGAGTAATTTTGTGTATACTCTGTTTGTTTTTCTTTCAGATACCAAAAAAGTTTAGAAGATGCCAAACGCATTGGTATAAAAAAGGCTATTTCAGCCAATATGTCTATGGGCATTGCTTTCTTTTTAATATATGCATCATATGCTTTGGCCTTCTGGTATGGAACCACTTTGATACTCTCCGATGATTATACACTTGGAACAGTCTTTACAGTATGTATTCATCAGTAGCTGAACAATGTTTACGAAAAATACTGAACTGATCCTGTATAATCTTATTGGAATATGTGACTTCAGATTTTAAGTGAGATTGAAGTTAGCTTTTCAAACTACATTTTTCACTGTTTCATCCCTGCTAACAAAACCAAAACCATTACACTTCTTCATACCATCAATATTTCTGTAAGCTGGGTAGCAACATAAAAATCACCTGTTTCAAAGCCACTTGTTAAAAAGCCAGCTTGGCTCAATAATAAATTAGCTGTTGGTTTTTTATTCAGTCTTTGCTAAAAGACTGAGGTATATCTTCTAGGAATCATGATTCATGCATTCAGGAGAGAAAGGCCGGGCATCAGGTAGCATTCCCTTTGTAACACATTAGCTCCTGTTTAGACGCAGTTCATTTACCTACAGTCTTTATCTCACTGATATCAGGTTGGACCTTTTGTCGGAGGGCTTGGGGTATGACAGTGTGGTTAAAGGTTTGATCCTGGTTCGAATTAGGGCTCCTCACCAGAAAAAGGTGGTGGAATCAATACCCTGGCTGAAGTGCATCTATATGAATGCATGCAGCATGGGCGACAAACAGGAGGAACTGGAAGCCCTTGTGAGGCAGAAAAACTATGATTTAATTGCAATCTCATAAACATGGTGGGATGACTCTCATAACTGGAATGCTGCATTAGACAGCTGTAAACTTTTCAGAAGGGATAGGTGAGGAAGGAGAGGAGGTGGAGTAGCCACGTATGTTAGGGAGTTTTTTGATTGTCTGGAACTTGAGGACGGTGATGGTAGGGTTGAGTGTCTATCGGTGAGAATCAAGGTGAAGAGCAACAAGGCAAACATCCTGGTGGGGGTCTGTTACAGACCACCCAACCAGGATGAAGAGGCAGATGAAGTATTTTGCAGGCAGCTGGGAGAAGCCACCCGATCGCTAGCCCTTGTTCTTATGAGTGACTTCAACCTACCAGATGCCTGCTGGAAATACAACACAGCAGAGAGGAGGTGGTGTTCCCCAGGGCTCAGAATTGGGGCCAGTTCTGTTTAATCTCTTTATCAATGATCAGAATGAAGGGATTGAGTGCACCCGTAGTAACTTCGCAGATGACACCAAATTGGGTGGGAGTGTTGATCTGCTGGAGGGTAGGATGGCCATACAGAGGCATCTGACCTGGCTGGATTGTTGGGATGAGACCAATTATATGAGGTTTAACAAGGCCAAGTGCCAGGTCCTGCACTTGAGTCACAACAACCCCAGGCAGCGCTACAGACTCAGGGAAGAGTGGCTGGAAAGCCGCCTGGCAGAGAGGGATCTGGGGTGTTGATTGACAGCCAGCTGAGTATGAGCCAGCAGTGGGCCCAGGTGGCCAAAAAGGCCAACAGCATCCTGGCTTGTATCAGGAATAGTGTGGCCAGCAGGACTAGGGAAGTGATTGTGCCACTGTACTCAGCACTGGTGAGGCCGCACCTTGAATGCTGCTTTCAGTTTTAGGCCCCTCATCATAAGAAGGACATTGAGGTACTAGAGAGAGTGCAGAGGAGGGTGACAAAGCTGGTGAGGGGCCTGGAGCACAAGTCTTACGAGGAGCAGCTGAGGGAACTGGGGCTGTTTAGCCTGGAAAAAAAGAGGCTGAGGGGAGACCTTATCACTCTCTACAACTACCTGAAAGGAGGTTGTAGCATAGAGGGTGTTGGTCTCTTCTCCCAAGTAGCAAGTGATACGACAAGAGGAAATGGCCTCAGGTTGTGCCAGGGGAGGTTCAGACTGGATATTAGGAAACATTTCATAAGGGAAAGGGTTGTCAGGCATTGGAACAGGCTGCCCAGGGAAGTGCTGGAGTCACCATCCCTGGAGGTGTTTAAAAGGTGTTTAGACAAGGTTCTTAGGGACATGGTTTAGTGCTAGAGTTAGGTTATGGTTGGTCTTGATGATCCTGAGGGTCTCTTCCAACTGAAATGATTCTATGATCCCAGTCACAGCCTGCCTGCTAAGGAGTCTTCATCTGTGATAGCTCAGCAGCTCCTGAAGCCAACCTCTCTATTATGCCCAGGCACCAGGGTCTCTAGCAAGACCTAAGAGCCTTTGAAGAGCTGCTCATTAAATTGTTCTGACTTATGACCAGGTGGGTAAGTATACTGTGTGGCCAGCAGGACCAGTGAAGTGATCGTCCCCCTGTACATGACACTGGTGAGGTCCCACCTCGAATCCTGTGTTCAGTTTTAGGCCCCTCACTACAAGAAAGGCATTGATGTGCTGGAGAGTCCAAAGAAGGGCCATGAACCTGGTGAAAGGTCTGGAGCACAAGTCTGATGAGGAGTAGCTGAGGGAACTGAGTTTGTTTAGCCTGGAGAAGAGGAGGCTGAGGGGGGACCTTATTGCTCTCTACAACTACCTGAAAGGAGGTTTTTGTGAGGTGGATGTCAGTCTCTTTACTCAAGTAGCAAGTGATAGGATGGGAGGAAATGGCCTCAAGTTGTGCCAGGGGAGGTTTATGTTGGATATTAGGAATAATTTTGTCACCAAAAATTATCAAGCACTGGAACAAGCTGCACAGAGAAGTGGTTGAGTCACCATGCTTGGAGGTTTTTAAAAGACACGTGGATGTGGTGCTGGACGTGGACGTGGTTCAGTGGTAGACTTGGCAGCTTTAGGTTTATGGTTGGACTTGATGATCTTAAAGGTCTTTTCCAACCTAAATGATTCTGTGATTCTATGATTTTGTCTCCTCCAGGGCAAAGCCAGGCAGGTGCGTTTATACTACCAACACCCTGCAGAAACCATATGGGAAGGACCTTTGCTCTAATATTCTCAATGAAAGCAACTGATAGAGCAGGGAAAGCTGAAGCACCTGCAGCCAGGCTTGCACCTTACCTTGCAAGCAGCACATGGCTGTAGAGCAGGGGTCATGGCTGGTCCTTGCAGACGGCCATACTCACTGTCACCTCCTCTGGGCCTCTAATGATTTAGACTGTAATATAAGCTCGATCTAATACTTAGATATGGTTACAATAAAATGCAAACAAGTCTTCATTCCCAACATCTGGAATGTACAGCAGAGTTGCATGTATTCAGAAAAAACACCCAAACATGAAAAAGTCAGACTCAAGGCTGAAAAAAGTAGATTAGAAATGTGTCTGCTTTTGGTGTGACAAACAATTTCAGTTTCAGACAAAGAAGTTTCCAGTTTCCTCAAACATTTGGTTCTGTTCTTGCCAGTACTACAATGAAATAGATCACTGTGCCTTTACATTTTGGGTTGAATTACTCCTGGTTTTATGTTACAAGAAGAAAGAATGAGATTTTTTTAATGTTTAATCATAAAATTAACTGATGGCTAATTTTTGTACAAGTGGAATTAGAAACATCCTTCTGACCTCTATTGTCACTCTAAAGAAAAATCCCAGCCATCAGCACATCACAATATCCTTCTTACAGTCTAGTTCTGGAAAAAGGAGATTTGACTCCCTTTTTTCCTATAAATGTTTACCTTTTGTTAAATGATTGCCACCTGTTTAATTGCTGCTTTGACTCTAGATTACCTCATATTGCATAGCATGCATGAAACTACTTGAAGCAATGATACCTAATGTTCTCAGATAAATGAAGCTATCTAATTAGTTATTAATTCCTAGCTATGTGTTATGTGTTTGGTTGAGTTGTTTTGTTTTGGTTTGGTTTTTTTCTCTCTTTAGGTCTTTTTTTCTGTATTACTGGGAGCTTTTAGCGTTGGACAGGCTGCACCAAGTATGGAGGCATTTGCCAATGCAAGAGGATCTGCTAATGCAATCTTTAGTATTATAGACAATGTGAGTATCTTTGCCATGTCTGTCATCTAAAAGAGTTGAACATCTGACTTCTTTTCTGAATTAAAATTAGCAATTATGTGTACAGTATCATAGCATTTCAAAATTCTACCTATCACAATTTTGGATACAGGACAAACATCTAAATACTGGAATATGAGCTAATAACTGAGGAAGATACAAATTCCAACCAGTTTTTTTATCTAGTAGTTCAGAAGACTAGGTTAAAGATGGAAAGGAAATTATTTCAAAGCTTACCTGAATAAATGTACTTCAATCTTCATTCTTAAAAAAAACCCAACTCAACAACTGAGAGAGGATTCTAGATCTTCTGTAACTATGCTCACTTTATTGACAAAATTTCTCTCCAGCTATCAATAATTAAAAAGGACTGCCTTTATAGTGACTATATCTGTGTAGTTTGGCAATGTAACTTCTACTCAAGTCCTATATAAAACAATACTAAAATACTTCTATGTTTCGTAAATATTGTAAGAGTTATCTAAATACTACATATAAAATACAACTAATCTTAGGGTTGCATTTCCAATTTTTGCTGCATCAGATGACAGTTACGAAACAATGCTGAAGTGTCTGCTGACATTTTTACCTCTGAGGTCACACGTACCAGAGGTGTGAGTGCAGCTGTTGTAATTATACCCATGCTAAGTCAAGTAACTAGCTGAGATACCAGTAACAGCAGCACCATGCCTGACAAGGATTGGTTTGAGCTATAATTACTTACCAGACTTACGGCACATACTGGCTGGCTGGCAGGGGCTGTAACCTTACTGCTATAGTATCATTGTGACTACAGTGCTGTTTTACAACTAATTTTGAGTTGTCTATACAAGCTGTATTTCTGCCTATGGATATTAATGCACTATTCCTGATTCTAGACTGTCCTGGGTAGGAATTAAAACAAATGCATTAAAAGCTAGTCCTCTGTCTGTGTTAATATGGCACAGCTGCTGTCTCCTACAGTACATTAAAGGAAGAAGTGGAATCATGAACACAAATTACTATTTGTACGCAATGGCTGGATGTGAATGTGTACATTACTCCTTCTTTCACTGGTGTTTTAGATTATTTCCTCTATTCCTTAATTTACACCCTTGAAGACTTAAGGCCCTGAGGATTTGCCTTGGTTACTCACCTCCGAGAGCAAATGTACCAGTGGCCTGGACTGGCATCTTCATGCATCTATGAGTAGCTGCAGCCACTTTGCAATGAGGCCTTCTATGCCTTATTATATGGTAACAGTAATGTCTAAGATGTCGCAGAGACGTATCATGCTAAAATGTCATTAGGAATTTAAACAATGTGGGTTTTTTCCTTTTTCTTGACATGTTATTCTGCACAGGAACCTCGAATTGACAGTTCATCCGATGCTGGCTATAAACCGAAGCATGTTAAGGGGAATTTGGAATTCCGAAACGTTTACTTCAATTATCCTGCTAGGCCAGAAACTAAGGTATTACACATGGATATGATACAGATTGCATTTAAGATAACTTGATTGCCTCAGAGAAAAACAACTGCTATAATTTAAAAAAAAAAAAAAAAAAGTCCTAGAAATAATGGAAACCTTTGCTTTTATTTGGAATTGATAACACATTTTAGCCAGAACTGATTAATTAATTTAATTAAGAGCCAATCTTTTAAAATAACATGTAACTACAAGAAATTTCCACTTAAAGCTGAAAGATTGGAGATCCTTCTAAGTTTCAAATATAATGAAAGATGTTGACCGTAATAATACTTGTTTTAAACCAATAAAAATGTTATAGAAGTATAGTGATGTGCCAAAATTGCCCACACCATAAGTCTGTTAAAAGTGTTTCTCTGAGAAACTGGCAGCAGATCCAACACCTACTTTATTACATTTACAATGCAAAACCTGCCCCTTTGAAAGAAGATATTGTCTTATTAGAGATGTCTCACTAAGGTGAGTCTTGATGCAATTAATGGGGGAAGAGATCTGAATTATTTCTGAAAATATGTTTATTAATAATGTATTGGAAAATAATCTTTTCAACGTGAAGGAAGTCCACATTTGCTCATCTATAAAAGGGGATCTGTTTCCTTTTAGTTCAGGTAGGAGGGGGAGAGAGAAGAAGGGGGATTGCATAGTCAACTTTTAAATAAATAGACAAAGAAAATATTCCAGCTCACCAGTTTCTAAAGAGATGAATTGAAATCATTTGGCATTCATATTAGCTGCCATTAGAATCAATATGGAAACTAGAAAGACTACTATTTTCAGTTAATTCTGTGTCAGGTTACTAAAATGTTTATAAGATTATCTAGTATTAGATAAGAGCTTTGTTTTTTTACTTCTTCATCTATTACAGAGGTGACCTTGTTAGCACTTAATCCTAGTGAGAAAGAGTGAAGGATGTTGTGTAACAAATGAAAACAAGAATTATGAGCAAACCAGAGGATGCAAGGGAACATAATGTATTAATGGAAGCACTATTGCATACTGCTAAGTTGTTCTTGCCTTCTGACAACAGTAAGGTCTAAGAGGGTAGTGCATAACAGAATACCTCGCTCTGCATTCCTAAACTTGCGCATATATATGTGACGTCAATGGCTGGGAATTCATCCCACGTGAGAGCTGTAAAAACCCCAGCGACGGCTGCAAAACCTGCCCAAGACACGGAGCAGGTGCTTGTGTGCCATGACAGTGCCAGGATTCCTGCTGTCACAGCTACATTTTAGCAGGGTTCAAACTACCTAGGCCTCTTCTCTAATATTAGCTGGTGGTAGGATGGAGATAAAAACTTAAATAATGCCCTCAGATAGGCCCATTCTACCTTTTAGCACTTTTTATTGTGCATATTTGTGTGTAACAAAATACTACGAAGATAATTTATACTTCTCACTTCAGTGGAGGACAAAGTATCTGGCCCAAAGCTGACTGAATCTGTGAAATGTTTCCATTGCATCTTCAGGTTTTGGATCAGGCTCTTAGCTTTTATCTTATTCCCAGGGCTAGCTCCCATGTAAATGCCTAATATTGTAATGAGTAGATTGCCATGTAAAAACTTGCAAAACAAAGACTTTTGATTGAGTTCTAAGGTAGCTTAAGGGTTTAAACTAGGTTGTCTCAGTTTATACTGGCTCATTTTCACATCACCTGAATCTCACAATTCAAAATATTCTTGAGAAAAATGGCAATTATTCAGAGTTTTTACTGTTACTGAAACAACAGAATGCTTGCTTTACCCTGTTGATCTTAAACAAGAATAGTCCTGAAAAACATTAATGGGATGTTGGCTCTCCCACTTCTTTTAAGCTAAGAATCTCCTTGTGATGGCCTCCTACTGGGTTACTCAATGAATTAATATGATGTTTTATGTAAATATGCAAAAACAAAACCATGAATTGTCTCTGCTTGGTAACTGAAAAAGAAAGATCCAAGAAAAGGTTGCCTTTCCTCTCATTACACAAAGGTTTACAAATGTCTCTCTGCTTCTTGAAATTTTACAGAAAGCTACAGAGAAAAGCTCCCATAGGTCAACAGCAGGGTAAGAGGGAAAGAAAAGTTCTTATTTTCCTCTAGAACTACAGTAATTGCTGTGTGGCATCTTCACCACCTGAGACTGAGGAGCAGGTTTGCACAGAAAGCAGACCTGCACTTTTGCAGTAGGTGTGAAATGCCACACGTAGAAGTGATTTGCAGAAGGGAGAATCTGTTCATAATGCAGTAAAACTCCATAAACTCCACATCAGCCCCTCCATAATTTCACATGTAGTCCTTGACTAGGTAGAGCTATTGAAAAAATTTATGGTAGTCGTTAGAGTTTCTTCACGTTTACACTGACGTTTTTACATACTGTTATGTTTTTGGTTACCTTTCTTACTTGCACAGATACTGAAGGGCTTGAATCTCAAGGTCAGTTGTGGCCAGACAGTGGCCCTGGTTGGTGGCAGTGGCTGTGGGAAAAGTACAACTGTCCAGCTCATCCAGAGATTTTACGATCCCAAGGAAGGCACGGTAAGATACCACAAGTGAGATGGCTGCTCTGTGTGTCACAGTCGTTGGAAGTCTAGTTCTGGCCTCCTTGCCCTTGTTCCGACCTGGGGGGAGAGGTTCCCTCACCAAAACACTTAGGTCTAACAGTTTTTGTCTTTTTTCTTTGGTTTAGGTCACCATTGATGGGCACGATATTAAGACCCTAAATGTAAGATATCTGCGGGAGATTATTGGTGTGGTAAATCAGGAGCCTGTGCTCTTTGCTACTACCATTGCAGAAAATATTCGTTATGGCCGTGAGGACGTCACCATGGAAGAGATTGAAAAAGCCACCAAGGAAGCAAATGCTTATGACTTCATCATGAAGCTACCCAATGTAAGCAAGGCAGCCATCCTGCTGAAATAATTTCTCCTCAACCTCCTTGTCTCAAACAGTTCTAAGAAGGGATTCTCAGAAACAGAGCAAGCTATCCCCGAAGCTGTGAATAAGCAGAGCTGTGAATAAGCAGAGCTGTGCAGAGTTGCCTCATAACTTTGGAGCATAATGTTAATTTTCCAACTTTAGGTTGTGACTTGGTGAGCATTTGAAGAACTATGAGAATTCTGGGGACACGAATGATTAGGCGGGTAAAACCACAAATGGATGTTTATCCTGTACTGTTTTAGAGGAAGGAGAGGACACTGCCAGGGCTACAAATGCCCATGTGCCTTTTCTTTTCACTGCCTTTCTTTGGTTAAAGGACTGTACCACTGACTGTTTTGGAAATTTGTGTGGTTGCCTTGTAGAAGTTTGAAACCATGGTTGGAGAAAGAGGGGCACAGCTGAGTGGAGGCCAGAAGCAAAGAATAGCAATTGCCCGAGCTCTGGTTCGCAATCCTAAAATTCTTTTGCTTGATGAGGCAACATCAGCCTTGGATACTGAGAGTGAATCCATTGTGCAGGCAGCACTGGACAAGGTCAGTATTGCTAATTTGTTTAAACAGCTGGGAGAAAGGGAGACCCCTAAAAAGTCTAAGGTAAACCTGAATTTGGCAAAGACTTTCTGTTCATACGAAGATTACGAACTCTAAATGGGGATGAATAATGAGATGCTTTAAAAAAGAAATATATTAGCAGTCTGCTTTGAAATTTGCCAGCACTAGCTATATCAGGTCAGGCAGATTTTCCAGAGGTATTTTGCAAGTGCCCACAGAATTCAGTTAATAATGTTATGGGTAGGACTGCACTGTACCAGACTTTCCCAAACAACTTTGGTCTTTGGAGCAGTGGAAAGCTCAACATGGGTTAAGAGCTAAATAATCCCAAGCAGGTCTGGGGATCCATGTGGGCTATGTTGTCATAAACACCCAGCAAAGTAATTCAAAACCAACTTGAGGGTGCTTTCAGGAGCAGCTGCTACATGTTGACTGCTGTCTAGACATAACTTCTGAACCACCTAGACAGTTGAAAAAAAATAGCCAATCCTATACATCCAGTTGTCTTCTCTAAGCAAGTATATGAACCGTTTCCAAAATAGTTTCACTTATTCCCCAGGCTGAATGTTTGTTGGGTATTTTCCTCCTTCTGTTTCTCTCTCTCACTGTGCAACTGTGCTTATCCTCTGGGTGAACACAAATTACCTCCATTACATAAATATTTTCAGCAATGATCACAGTTTATCTATGGACAATAGGCATTTTGCCTTTGTATGCTATTCTGCCTCAGAAGAACAGCCTTACTCTACCCACTGTGCAGCATTGTGTCTGGAAGTATCAGGAAACAAAATCTATGTTCTCATCTCCAAAGATATTTTAGTCCTAATTTTCACTTGGATGCCTAATTGCCACTAATTTCAGTGAGAGTTAGACTCTCTATCCACCACTCCTAATTCCTGATAATTCACACTACTCCGTGAAGCTACACTAGCTGGCACACACAGGGATCTTTCTCCCAACCCATGCCCTGTAAAGTGAATCCCAGAGGCAGGAGGGCAGAGAACTGCTGATCGAGATCTGTTTGGTGGGATCCCAAGTAACTGCTGCAATATAAAACTTGTATACAGCCAGTTTAAACAAGTTACTAATACCTAGCCTCTCACCTCCTCCACCTATCTTTAAAATATGTCATATGGTGAGATGAATCTCCCTGTTGATGTTGCTGGCAGAGCATGCCAGAAAGACTTGCTCAGACCAGACAAGCTCTGATTGCTGATGTTAAGCAAGAGAAAAGCGGAGCTGTTGTGTGCCGAGCATTCATCTGACCTCCTCTCGCCTACTTTTTCCCTTCTTCACTGTGCTGAGCACGTACCTCTATAGAAGGTTTACATCAGATCTAGAGGAGACCACTTTTCCCTGCAGGCTTCACCAGATCTCTGCCGAATCTCTGCTTACTGTTTATGTGAACGAGGCATTCCGCTTTTTATAATGAAGGATGTTAACTTGTTTTTCTTCTACATCTGGATGTGATTTTAACTTTTTAAGATGATCTCAGACGTTGTGAAACTTTCAGACTACCAAGAGAATGCCTACTATTTCTTATAGGATAGTTCAAAGAGCTGTCACTTCCAGTTCATAAAATCATGTGACAGTATAAAGATATCAGATTTAGCTGGAAATTCATTAAGATTATTCCACACATTTCAGTCTTCTCTTTTATTTCCTAATTGTTAAACACTTATTAAGCCATTATTCTAGCAGTTCAAAATGTTAAGTGAAGATTTTTAAACTGAATTATATAAAGTTTGGATTCACTCGTTGGGTCATTAGATATTAACAGCAATTTATCCCAGCACGCACTGTCACAATGTGCCTGTAAAAATATCTTTGTCCTGTCAAACTACATACTTATAGGATTTATTTTATTATTTGTAATTAAAAAGATGGAAAAGCAACATCAGCAATAGACATATGATTTTATGTACGATTTTAGATAAATATTTTCAGCTAAGTCACACAAGTAATTTAGAACAAGTAAAATTGCTAAGTGATTAATTTTTAATATTTGTGAAATGCTCTGAAATAAAAATGTCAATGACTTGCTTAATGGTAGATAGGTAGATAATATTTTTTCAGTGAAAATTTGATACATAACCTGGGAAGATATTGAAGTGGCAGTTTCAAAAAAATAAAGTTTAGAAAGTAATAGTCTGACATGAAAAAAATAGAGTACTTTACTTGATATTTTCAAATAAAATATGTTTTGCAGTATTTGATTTAAGTTACATTTTTGCTTTAGTTTACTTTGGAGGAACTGAAAAATATTGTGAAATTCAACATCTCTCAGTTGACAATTTTGATCTTTACAAGAACACCGTTTCCAAGGAAAATTTTTCAGTTAAAATATTTTGTTCAAATCTAATATGAAGAGGAGAAATATCATCTGTACCTGACAATGCTAATGTGAGGCCATCATTATGCTGTTTCCAGGTCAGGAAAGGATGCACTACGCTTGTTATCGCTCATCGTTTGTCAACAATTCGAAATGCGGATCTTATAGCTGCCTTTGAAAATGGTGTCATCACAGAACAAGGGACTCACAATGAATTAATAGAACAGAAGGGAATTTACTACAAGCTTGTTAATATGCAGGTAGCTTTTTCACAAACATTTTTTCATAGCTTTTATCATATTGTGTGCTATTGTGTTAACTGAATTGAATTACTCCCAAAGGTACCTTCAGCTTTGCAGTGTTTTCTCAGCAGAAAAACTCTAGGAGCAAAAAGCTTCCCTGAAGAGTACTAAACTTCATATTAAGAAAACTATATTAAGTAAAGTGTTCGAGTTTAATTCAAAGTTGTGAATCACACAAATTCTAAGTAAAAACATTTCTTTAAAAGTATAACATTAAAAATGAAGTATGTGAGAAAGTAGAAATTAAGATTGTGGCAAAAAATGAAGTTCTGGAGCTGACTGATTTTCAGACTACATTTCCAAATCATAGAATTATAAAAGAACTCAAGCTGGAGGGGACTTCTGTAGCTCATTTAGTCCAACCCTTGCTGAACACAGGGCGGACTCTGAGGTCAGAGCAGGTTGCTCAGGGCTGTTTCCTGCTGGGTTTGGAATACCTCCAAGGATGGAGACTCCACATCCTCCTCAAGTCACATCCTCCAGTGCTTCCCACATTGTGAAAACTCATCCTCTTTTATGCAAGTATTTTTGCAAATCACCAGCATCTTAGTGACTCAGGCATCCAAAGTGTTGTAATTCAGACATGGCCAATCTAGAATATTTTTACCTCTCAAGCTGTCTCCTGAACTTCTCAAAGAGTTTCTGTCAGGCCTTAACTTTGAAGCAGCTGGAAGCCTTGCTCCTGTTCTTCATGGCTCCCTCCTCTTGTTGACTTTAACTCTTTTACTTTAAGGCTCTTTCATATAATTTTCTACATTTTAAAGAGGTTGGGGTGGCAGGAGGGGTGTCTTCAGTTAACTTAGTTAACTCTACTGTATGTTTTCAGAACAGTTTAACTTGGCAAAAAGTAAGAAAATAATTTTCTGTTGCTAAAACTTTTCCCCTCCCCGTGTAAGTATGAGTATAGAGTATGAGTATGAGTATAGAGATGACTTAATGAAACTTCAATACTTGCTTGGGCTTTGTAACACTGCTCAGTTCTTATCAATCTTCCATTTACTTAACAGCAGTTTTTGTTGTTATTTAGAATTGATCATGACTTGAAAGTACAAGATAATATGGCTGTAAACAATTTTTAGCATCACACTCTTTCATTTCAGGCATCAGGGACTGAGGATCAGTTAGAGGAAGAAGGTAACGCACCAGCTGTCTCACAGGAGGCACGGAAAGCATCAATACTGAGTCGACAGAAAAGACAGTCCACTCGGAAAAGCATAAAAAGGTTCAGAATACAGAATGATGAACCTGATGTAGAAGCTGCTGAGCTTGTGAGTGCTTCTGTATTCTTACATGTGTGTTTTCCAAAACTAATGGGATAAGAAAGAAATGTGGTCCCACTCAAGAGGGAGTAACTTTTTAACAAAATGTGTGAAGGCAGCCTATGTGTCTGGTTAAAGACACATAAATTGACAAAATCACATAAGATTTCTACGGAAACAGTCTTTTCCCCCGAAGCTAAAATTTATTTTTTGTTGTGAACTTGAAATAGTTTATTCAAGTAAAATTATGAAACAAAATTACTTGAGTATGGGAATAGCCTAAGTAGCGTGTTAATGTATTTAATTGTAGAACAAAAACAAAAGCAGGTAATTACTCATATAACTCAAGTAATACACCCTGAATAGAGAATAATTACTATTTTTGTCTAGATGTTTTACTATCTATTGCCTAAAACATCTATGTTAGCAGATAAATGAATGAAAATTAACACATAATTATCCAGCTATCTAATGACCTAAACGAGAAAGAGATCATATTCAGCAATGAGCAAGAAGCAATTATTTTAACATTCAATACCATTAAATGCAAAAAGTGGTTTAAATTCATAACTTCTTTTTCTGGATAGTCCCACAAAGGGTAAATGAGATTTATGACTAATTCTTACAGGGAAAGGCTCAAATTGTTATTGTTGGAAGAAATGAGAGCTAATGTAGCATTCATTGGTCCTTTCCTTCTTCTTTTATGTTATTATTATTGGGTACTGAGTAACAGTAAGAATTTCTGCAGTTAATTGTAATGGTTTTTAAAGATCAGTTAGTTTGGGTCTTCCAACATAGCATATGGGATAAGAAGGATATTACAAATAATACACACATCCCTCATTTCCTTCCGTTAATGTATTATATTTATACTGACGGAATCCCTTTATTTTAGGATAAAAGCATGCCGCCAGTCTCATTTTTTAAAATTATGGAGTTGAATAAAACTGAATGGCCATACTTTGTTATTGGAACTTTATGTGCCATTATCAATGGGGCCTTGCAACCCATATTTTCCGTCATCATTTCAGACGTTATAGGGGTGAGTATAAAACAAAGTAAAAGTCTTCATTGTATGTTTTACCTTTTGTCATTATTTCCTAATTACCTTTACGATAAATCAAAAAAATGATACTTTTTTTTTTTCAATTTGCACTGCAAAGGTGAGGAATGGGCAAATCACCTTACTATGGAGAACGCAAAACCTCTGCTCAATGTCCCACAGAACAGTGATGCAAATTGCACATCCTCAAGCAGATCAGCTCCCCGATGCCAAATGAGGAGAGGTTCTCCTGTGACCTCTCCGAATGTGCTTCACTCTGACCCCTTTAGAGAAGGCAGAATGTGAGCCTGAGCAGCGCAGGCCTGGAAGGGGATCCTTGCGCTGTCCTGCCCACGTGTGCTCAGCCACCGCCTCTCAGAAGATGTGATGTGGCACAAAGCAATGCAAAAGCAACAGGATGAAAGGGCTGTGAGATAATGCTTCTGAGCAGACTTTTTGTTATACGAGAGAATTTCTCTCAACCTGAACTGATGGTGTTAGAAAATGAAGTTACATTCTCAAGAAAGTGATACTTTGTACTGGTGGGAATTTTCTAACATTTTCTTTCGGAACACACTATTTTGTTGGAAAGGTGTTAAAACTGATACAGTGCAGGATATTATCATGGTTTTG